>NC_133659.1:47722660-47747082 GCF_037893015.1 Macrotis lagotis
CATTATAGAAGCATGCATATATACAGATAAAGGATATATGTCTATATACATATATGTGTATAGCTATATATTTACATCTATATCTGTATCTATCTATATAGAGAGAGACAGACAGACAGACAGAAAGAGAAGGCACTATACACCTCAAGGGTCTGAAAAAACAAATAATGGAGGGAAGAAAAATGAATTCAATGTTATCTTTTAATTTTCTATTAGATTCACAATTCATTAATTGATCCCATTCCTCTAATGTGAGTAAAAAATAATGGTTCAATGCTTTTTATTATTTTGGAACTCTCCACATCTTGACTTAAATCTTCAATAGATTACCTAAAACTATTATGATCTTTCTCAAAGCTTTTTAATATCTGAGTGATCAGAAAAATTATTTACATTGAAGAATAAATATAACATTATAAGGATATTTGAATGAAGCTGACAATTATTTGAAAAATATATCCTCTACCATCTATCACTTTCTAACTGGCACAGTGGATAGAGAATTGACCCTGGAATCAGAAGAATCTGAGTTCAAATCCTACCTCAGAGATTTGACACTTTCTAGTTGTGTGACCTTGAGTAAGTCACTTAATCCTGATTGTCTCACATCTACAACCATCTCCAGTTGTACTGATTTATATCTGTACACTGGACTCAGATGGCTCTGGAGGAGAAAACGAGGCTGATAACTTAGAGCTTTACTGTCTATAATTTTCTTATCTTGAATATTAAAGATAGAAGCTACCCAGGGTGGAGGGGATATAGGAGAGATTCTACTTTTGTATTGATTTCATTGTAATATTGTAATATGAAGAGAATGTGGAGTGTATTATAATTTAGTTTTTGATTTTCCCCCTTACTGAAATAAAATTTGTGTGCTTCTCATGGCATCATCTCCCTGATACCATGGTCTTCTTCAAGAATGAAGGACAAGGGGCAGCTAGCTGTCACATTGGATAGAGCACTGGCCCTGGAATCAGGAGTACCTGAGTTCAAATCCAGCCTCAGACACTTAATAATTACCTAGCTGTGTGACCTTGGGCAAGCCACTTAACCCCATTGCCTTGCTAAAACTTAAAAAAAATTTTTTTTTAAAAAGAATGAAGGGCAAAAGTAAGAGAACAATATACACATCAACACTGTGAGATGATTAACATTGATGGAAGCAGTTCCTTTTAGCAGTCCAGAGAACTAGGACTACTGTATGAGACTGGCTATGGACTATGCTATCCCCATCCAGAGGAAGAAAAACAAAACAAAACAAAACACACACACACACACACACACACACACACACACACACACACAGTACCCTTCAGAATCTGATGATCACTATGAAAATTATTTATGTATCTCTTTCCCTTAATTCTAATTCCTCATACCAAACATTACCAATCTGTAAACATGTTCATCAAAATTTGTAAGTACAGTGCTAACCTCACTGTTCATCACTGAGGAGAAGGAAATGGGAAGGGAACATGAAAGGAAATTTTGTAATTTAAAAATATAAACATCGATATGAACCAGAATAAATAAATAAATTTAAATTTAAAAAAGAATGAAGTACAAACAATAACACTTTGCCTAAATGACTTACTTGTCTACTTTTGTAATCATTAATTTCCAGCATATCGACTAGGTCACCTCTCATTTTTAAGTCCATCGTATGGATCTCAAGTGGTGTTTAAGACACCAGCAATTTAGATTTTTCTGGAGATTAGAGCCTTTCTGAGTTTGCAACCGTGAACTTTTCTATTGAAAAAAAGAGAAAGTTTTCTCATTAGAAATCAGGAGTGAAGAAAAGTTCTCAGCTTTGGAAATGAATATGCACAGTTAAGCTTTCTAGAAAGGACTTGGGGAAGGAGTAGAGGGGAGGAATCTTAGAGAGTTTCCCATGTAAACTAGGGAGTTTAATCTGGAAGAGATGCTACAATTATTTTGTTGGAAAAACAAATTCATTGTTGCCTAAGAATGAATGGTTACATGTAGCCCATATTGCATAGTCTGAGCAAATGGTCACCTGAGCTTTTATTATCATTTAATTTAATTTATCTCATTAATGATGGTGCTTTTGAGTCCCTTTAATAAAAATAAAAGAGAAACCTTCCACCCAGGCTGCTGACTGACAACATTTCTATTTCATAAAATGACACCAGTTGAGCTCAGATGAAAAGTTCATAATGGCCTTTATTTACATTTAATTAGCTCCTCTCTGGATTAATATCCCATTTTATCAATCTAATGCAACCTTAATACAAAAAAGGATGTGAATTCGATATGATAACAACATGTACCTGGGTGTTTTAATTAATCTGTCTAAACTGAACATGCCACTTCAGATTCATAAAGATCAAGCTTCACGTTACCCCCTTGACGCCTCATCATATTAATTGGCTTCTGTGACAGAAAATGATCTTTATATTATTCTAACTGCATAGTAGACATTATAACCTCTGTTGCTTATGATGAGCATGGAAGGTAAACATAAAAACCTGCCGAGGTGGAAAGTAATAGGAATTCACACAGCTTTGCTGCCTATACTTTTCTTAACCTGAATATTAAAGATTGAAGCATCCCAGGGTAAGAGGGGAGGTAGCAGAGATTCCGCTTTTGGCTTGATTTCCTTGCGATATTGTAGTATGAAGGGAATGTGAGAGTGTATTATAATTTAGTCTTTAATTTTTTAAAAAATTTTCTTAATGTGTCTGGAAGTATCCTACTGAATGATCACTTTCAAAGTTTTTTAATTGATATTTCATTTTTCCAAATATGTTATGAAAATTTGTCAACATTCATCTATATGCGTATGTATATTTTTAAGATACATAATTCCCTTCCACCCTCTGTTTCTACTCCCACCCCCACAAGGGGCAAAGAGTCGCTTATATTGTACATACACATTTGTGTTAAAACATGTTTACAGATTAGTCATTTTTGATATGAGGAATTAAAATGAAAGGAAAGAAATACATGGTTTTTTTTTAAGTGGATGGGCTACTCATCAGATTCCAAATTAATTCTTGGTCTTCTTTTGTTTTGTTTTTCCTTCCTCTGGATGGAGATAGCATTGTCTATAACCTGATACAGTTGTCCTAGCTCTCTGAACTGCTGAGAGCAGCTGCTTCCATTAAAGTTGATCAGCTCACGTTGTTTTTGTTAATGTGTACGTTATTCTCTTGGTTCTGTTTCCTGCACTCAGCATGACATCCCATAGGTCATTCCAGGCTTCTCTAGAGTCCAGTCAGTTATGGTTTCTTATAGGACAATAATATTCCACAGTATTCTTGTACCATAACTTTTAGGTCATTTCTCAATTGATGGATATCCCCTCGATTTGCAATTCTATGCAACCTCAAAAAACAGAGCTATTATGAATATTTTGGAGCATGTAGGACTTTTCCCCATTTTTAAAATAATTTTTCTGGATATAGACCTAGAATTGGAATTGCTGGGTCAAACGGTAGTAATAGTTTATTGCTTTTTGGGCAGAGTTCCATATTGCTCTTCAAAATGGTTGCATCAGTTCACAATTCCACCAGCAATGCCTCAATGGCTCAATCCTCCCACAACCTCTCCAACACTGATCACTTTCCCTCTTTCTCATCTTAGCCAATCTGATAGGTATGAGGTGATATCTCATGGCTGTTTTAATTTTCATTTTTTTAATCATTAAAGATTTGGAGCATATTTTAATATGATTATATATGTAGCTTTAATTTCTTCTTTTGAAAATTTTTCTATTCATACCCTTTGACCACTTAATAATTGAGGAATAATGTATATATAACCTTATAAATTTGATGCGATTCTCTATACATTTTTTTAGAAATGAGACCTTTATCAGTATTCCTAGTAGTAAAAATTTTTTTCCTAGCTTTCTACTTTCCTTCTAATTTTGGCAGCATTGATTTTATTAGTGCTAATACTTTTAAATTTAATATTGTCAAAATCATTCATTTTGCAGTTTATAATGTACTCTTTTTCTTGTTTGGTCATAAATTTGTTCCCTTTTCATAGATCTGATAGATAATTTCTTAGTCTGTTATTTATCTATGGTGTCACCCTTTATTTTTAAATGCTGTAACCATCTTGATCTTATCTCAGTATAGGGTGTGAGATGTAGGTCTATGCTTAGCTTTTGCAATGATATTTTTCAGCTTTCCCAACATATTTTGTCAAACAGTGAATTCTTATCCAAGAAACTAATGTCTTTGGGTTTGTCAAACAGTAGATTACTGTAGCCATTTACTACTTTCTTTTGAACCTATCTATGTTTCTTAACCAGTACCAGACAATTATGATGACTGCTGCTTTATAGTAGTTTCAGATCTGGTAGAATTAGGCCCCCTTCTTTACATTTTTTTCATTAGTTCCCTTGATATTCCACCTTTAAAGCTTTTTAAATGTTTTGCAGTTTGTAGATAAGGAAATCTACTTTCTTCCCTCCCAAAGTTGGTGGTCACATGACTATTATATGTCAGAAGTATTATCCAAACACAATTCTCTCTTTGTTTAAAGTCAATTGAAAGGACTCTGAACTAAGATTGAAAAGAAACCTGGGTTCAAATCTCACCTATGACACTTGCCAGCTATGTGAATCTGGGGAAGTCAATGAATCTTAAAATTCACATATATTTGCACATATATGTGCACATATTCAAACATATATGTGAAAAGTCACATATATTTGCATCTTACAAAGTAAGTGCTCTTCCTAAGGTTTACAGATAACAAAAGTGAGGATCTTGGTTCTAAGAGGGCAGAAGGCACATTTCAATACT
The DNA here is from genome assembly GCF_037893015.1 of Macrotis lagotis. NCBI lineage: Eukaryota > Metazoa > Chordata > Mammalia > Peramelemorphia > Peramelidae > Macrotis > Macrotis lagotis. The sequence goes on from NC_133659.1 coordinate 47,727,442, forward strand.
GTGCATCATAAATTATAAAGCATTTAGAAATTTTCAAGTGAGCATTATCTTGCATCTATTTAGACAAAATAAGATTTGATAATAATTATTAATATTGTTAATATTTGCAGAAATTGCTTGATTCAGCTTCTCTGACTACCCTTGCCTTCACTGGTCATGGTAGAGGAGTTCATATGCTGCTTACTGATCAATAATTGTTCCTCTATCACTGTCACTCAATAATCTTTTCTATTCATATTTATCACCCAATGAACCTCCTTGTAGCCATTTCCTAAAATCTCTTAAACACTCTCCTTTAATTCTCAATAATAGAATACTATTGTTCTATAAGAAACCAAAAATGGTTGTACTCTAGAGAAGCATGGAAGGAATTACAGGAACTGATGCTAAGAGAAGGGAACAGAACCAAGAGAACAATGTATGCATCAAAAACAACCTTGTAAGATGAACAACCTTGATGGAAGCAGCTTCTCTCAGCAGTTCAGAGAGCAGCTAGGACAACTGTATTAGAACTGTTTATGGACTATGTTATCCCTATCCAGAGGAAGAAAAACAAAACAAAACAATACACACACACACACACACACACACACACACACACACACACACCCTCCAGAATCTGATCAACCCTTTGTAAAAAATTATCTCATATATCTCTTTCCCTTAATCCTAATTCATCATACTGAAAATAATTAATGCTTATCTGTAAACATGTTTATCAAAATATGTTCACCGTTATTCACTGCTGAGGAGAGAGGAGTGGCAAGGGAGGGTGGAAGGAAATTTTGTAACTTGAAAAATATATGTGTGTAAATGGATGAAAATAAGTAAATAAATTTTAAAAATTTTTAATGAGTTCACTTACTGGCACACAATCTTTTCTCTTCAGCTGCTGCCCTTATATTAATGTGACTTCATCATATTTGATAATACTCAAAAACGCAGACTCCCAAGTATTCAACTTATTCTTTTCTCATGATCTTTACCTCTACTGTTTCATAACCACATCCATATTCATGAACTAAGAAATTCCTTTATCAGATTGTAATCTTTTGTCTTTCCATCCTTCCTCTTCCTTGCCAATGCAAACCCTGTTCTTTGTCCTCACATGATCTCAAAACCTTGTATTTTGTATTTCTCAATCATCTCTGCTTTGATTCTGTTCCTCCCTTGCCCATTTTATCTCCCTGATGAACCATTTCAACTCTCCACTTTCTTGCCTCCTTATTCTATTGGCAATTATTTCCACTATCTCATATTTTCATTCCTACTCATACATTCTTGAATGAAGCTGGAGCAAAAAGCAAAACAAACCATGCTGACAAAGTTTATTAAAGTTAGTTATAAGGGTGGCTAGGTGGCTCAATGGATAGAGTACCAGGCCTGGAGTTAGGAGTACCTGAGTTCAAATCTGGCCTCAGACACTTAATAATTACCTAGCTGTGTAGCCTTGGGGAATCCACTTAGCCCCATTTGCCTTGCAAAAAAAGTTAGTAATATATAGTTAATTGGGCTCTAACTGCTGTTAGGTAAAACTTTCACACAACTGTAAAGGATTAATTTAGCACATACTTAACACACTATTTTTCCACACTTTTTGTATCCCTCCTCAAATTTCTTTTATTTCTTCTTCTGCTCTCTCAGCTAAGAAAATTGTTTAATTATTTTTTCCCAAACTTTTTCCTAATGAAAAGACCAGAGTTAAATAGAAAATTTCAACTTCAAACAGTAGACTCAAGAGAAACATGAAAAGGTAAAAAAGGGAAAAGGAAAAAAAAAGTAGCTATCCAACAAGGTGAAATGGGCTATATCCCCACCTGGAAGAAAGATTTTCATAACTCATGAAAATTGTAACTCTATTAGAGAGAATATACTTAGCCAGAAGTAATGGACACTCATGACTGTCTCTGACTCAGAATGATTTAAAAAGGAGGGATAGTAAAAATATGGGAGGATGGAGGAGATTGAATGGGTAAATCACATTACATGAAGAGGTACAAAGGACCTATTGCAATAGAAGGGAAGAAGGAAGGATGTGAAAACTGCCTGAATCTTATTTTCATCAGATTTGGTTCAAAGAAAGATTGACATACACATATAGTTAAGAAACTTATTTACCTTTCAAATATTAAAAGGGAAAAGGGGGAGAGGTAGGAAAAGGTGAACTAAGAGAAGGAAGGGGAGAAAGAAGGGGCAAAGGGAAAGTGGAAAGTTAGAGGAGGGGTGAATATGAGGGGAAAATACACTGAAGGAGATGGTATTCTGAGGTAAAATACTAGGGAATATGGATAAAGTAAAAAAAGGGTAAAAATAGAGAAGACAGGTAATATGGAGGGCAATAAAGAGTTAGCAATTATAACTTTGTGAGTGGGATGAACTCTCCCATAAAATGTAAGCAAATAGCAGACTGGATTAAAAGCCCCAATCCTACAATATAACTGCTTACAACAAATTCATTTGAACCAGAGAGATACATATAGAGTAAAGGTAAAAGGTTGGAGCAGAAAACATTTTGCTTCAGCCAAAGTGAAAAAATCAGGGGTAGTAATCCTTATCTCAGCCAAAGCAGCTGCCAAAATAGATATCATTAATTCCTCTTTCTTTTTTTTCCTATAGTGTAAATTTGTTTGATAATCTCATTAGTTTCTTCAGATTAATTTTCATCTCTATACATGTGACTTTTAGATCTACTTCTCCAGTCTTGCACTCCAACTACCTCTGGCCATCTCAGATTGGATGTCATCTTTAACTCATATCCCAAACTGAACTTATTTTGTTTTTCACTATCCCTCTTCTTTTCCTAACTTTCCTATTATGATCAAGGGTACTACCATTGCCTCATTCCCTTAGTGTTGGCAATCTAGGTGAAATACTTTACTCCTATCTCTCTCTCATATACCCAAATTGAAACATTGATCAAATCCCAGTGGTAACTTTGTAATAACCCCAAGATATATTCTCTTCTGACAATACTACTATTCTGGCATATATTCTCATCATTTTACACCTGGACTATTTTAGTAACTTGATTGATTTCCCTGCCAAGTCTTTTCACTCTAAGCCTGAACTCATTTATTAAATTGTTTTTCATAAAGTAAAGATCTGATTATATTATCCCATACTCAATAAGATCCAGTAGCTCCAGGATAAAATATAAATTATTCCTTCTTTCACAATCTTTCATAATTTTTTGTCTTCTTTTACTTTATTCTCCTTCATTCTTAGATCCATTAACATTGGCTTTCTTGGTGGTTCTTAATAAAAGAAACTCTAAATGGACTCAAATTTATAAGAACACATATCATTCCGATTGATAAATGCCAAAGGATATAAATAGACAGTCTTCAGGAAAAGTAATCAAGTTTCTTAATGTGATATTAAAAAAATTCTCTAAAGCATTATTGATTAAAGAAATGCTAATTAAAACAACTCTTAAAAACTGCTTCACACCTAACAGATTGGATAATATGAAAAAGAAATAAAATTTTAAATGTTGGAGGGGATATGGAAAAACAGGAAACTAATGCATTGGTGACAAAATTGTAAACTGTTTCAATCATTCTGCAAAGCAGTTTGGAACTATGCGCAAAGATCTATATAAACTGTATACATACTTTTGGATCTAGCAATACTAATACTAGGTCTATATGTCAAAGAGATTATTTTTTTGCAAAAGAGAAAATGGTCTAACTGTTCAAAAATATTTATAGCAGTTTGTTTTTATGATAGCTAAAATTTAGAAATTAAGAGGATACCCACTTATTGGAGAATGCCTAAACAAGTTGTAGCATATGATTGTAATGGAGAATTATTGTGCTATAATGTTGATGATTGTCATTCTCAAAGAAGACCATGACATCATTGAGATGATACCATGACAAGCAATTGAATTGGATTTGAGTGAGGGAGTGCTATGCCAAGTCATCAGTCTTACCTTTTTTCTCTGAAGTTCTCTGGGTCCATTGGCCAGCTATGAATCAAGATAACTAGAGATGACCCTTGATATGAGGCAAGTAGTGTCAAGTGACTTACCCAAGGTCACACAACTAGTAAGTGTCAAGGATCTGAGGTCAAATTTGAACTCAGACACTCCTGACTTTATGGTTGGTCCTCTACTTGTGCTAAAAAAAAAAAAAATGAAAATTAGAATGATTTCAGAAAATCCTGGAAAGATTTATAAGAAATGGTACAAAGTGAGCATAACTTTAGCTAAATTAATCAAATACAATCAAAAGGGAGTTGTGATGAAAAGAGCTGATGTTGTCTGACTACAGACTGATAGACTGAAGCATATTGTTTTTCATTTCAGCATTTTCTCTCTTTCACCTTCTCATTCTCTCTTCTCTCTCATTCTTTCTCTCTCTGTCTCTGTCTCTGTCTCTCTGTCTCTCTCTCTGTCTCTAATTCTTTCTGTTACTTTTTTCTTTAATATTCAACTCTTAGCAAAATGCTGTATAATTTGTAAGGTTTTAACAAATTATTCCTCCCTCCTTCACCCTCCCTCCTCCCTCTCTCCCTTTACTTTCTTACTTCTTTCTTTCTTTCTTTCTTTCTTTCTTTCTTTCTTTCTTTCTTTCTTTCTTTCTTTCTTTCTTTCTTTCTTTCTTTCTTTCTTTCTTTCTTTCTTCCTTTCTTCTTTCTTTCTTTCTTTCTTTCTTTCTTTCTTTCTTTCTTTCTTTCTTTCTTTCTTTCTTTCTTTCTTTCTTTCCTTCTTGCACAAAATAACTAGTATGAAAATTTCTTACATGATTACACATGTATAACATATCAGAATATTTGCCATCTCAGGGAGGGGATTGGGAAGAGGAATAGCATTTTGAACACAAAACTTTAAAAAATGAATTTTAAATATTATTTTTCATGTAATGGGGAGGAATAAAATATTGTTTTAAAATGATGCCATTTCTCAACTCTGTTTTCACTAGGTGTTACTAGTCCTAGAATCTTCTGTCTCCTCTTCTCTGCCTCTTACCTTTCTTGGCTTCCTTCAAGTCTCAGTAAAAGTCCCAGCTAATATAAGAAGCTTTTTAGTTCTCCTTAATTTCTTTGCCTGTCTTTTAAGATTACCCACAATTTACACATTTGTTTTTCCATAGCTGTTTGCATGTTGTCTCCCTCAATAGACTGTGGCCTCCATGAGAGGAGGAACAGTTATTTATCTGTCTTTGATCCCAAGTTCATTTGCATAATGCCTTAAACAGAGTTCATAACTGACAAGACTGGTTCACATCATATGGGTAATAATTTGAATATAATCTCTTGACAATGGCTACCTTTGCCAATGTTTAATAAATTTGACTTGATTTCCTTTTAATGATTTTTTGATTTGGATTCTTTTTAATATCATGTTATTTTGCATGTACTATTTATATTTATTTTTTTTTAATTTTTGTATCCCTACTAAAGAAACGAGTTGGAATAGGCCACAAGTTCAAATATAATGGTGGGGGAGAGAGAGAAATTTTCCATAAAACTAACCGTATACATTTTCTTTAAATAAACATGCTCTATCTTAACTGTTCTCTATACGCTGATTTTTTTTAACACATCAAAGAAATAAAACACAAATACACACACACATACATACACACACACACAACTAACATTGGGAACAAAAGAGTAAACAGAAGTATAATTTATCACTTTAGCAGTCAAAACATATCCAACTGTGATTGTTATCAGATACTAACCAGGACACAGTCTCTCATCTAATTAGTAAACAAATCAATGGGTTGAAAGTAGAAGTTGTGATTATAGCCAGTTCCTGAACTTTTAATAGTGATGGATTCAGAAGAAATGGAAAACATTTTATGTGCTCAAGGGTTTCTTACTGTTTTGGGACAGACACGCCCTACCTAAACAGAATGATTATCTCAAAGAATATAAATGGATCATGCCAAAAGCGGATTATCCAGCTTCTATGCAGGCAAAACTCAATCCAATCATTCAACAAGTAGTTGTCTGTTCAATTTAATTACAAGTGTTTGGTATGTACCAGACCTTGTGTGGTGGCTATACATACAAATCTTAAACTGAAGCAGTTTCCCTAACTTTTGTATGCTCCCAGTAAGGCATGATATAGACTCAGAAAATATAAAATAGGTACAAAATAAATACCTTCTAGCTTTTTGGAGGCTCTGACAATGATGTGGATCTTTGAGGATCTGAGTACATTTAGTCAGAAAGAGAACCCTTAGAGGGGACATGATATGTATCTCCAAATATGTGAAAGTTTCTCATATAAAAAAAAGAATCAATCTGTTATGTGTGATCCCAGAAAACAGAAATATGAGTAATAGATAAAGTTGCAAAGAAGCTAGTTTAGGCATGACGTCAGGAGAAAAAAATGTCCTAACAATTAAGTAAGGAGGATGCTATCGATGTAAGATTTATATATCCACATGGGATATCTAAATGTATAGGCAGGTGGTTTGAGAGGAGTCGTGGATATTTCTGGAATCATGCTGAATTCTCTCCAAACATGATGATGATGCTTGCCTTGAGAGGAATGAAAGGGACCATGAGGATAGCTTATTAGTTTTTCATTTAAAAGAAAATGGCAGTACTCTAGAATTGTGTATATTTGCTCCCCAAAATATTGCTGATCTTTGGACATACATTTTGGAGGGAGGTTGAAACCTCTAACTTCCTTATCTGAATTCTTTAGTGAAAATATAATGCAAAAGTTTGATTCCTTCTCTCCAAATACTGATTACACAAAAGACCATAATATATAATCCCTATTGTGAAAATTCATTTATCTAAGGAAATACAAATAGAAATGGAAGAAGTTCTTCAAATTACAATATACCAGAAACTACATAAGGGTGAGTGGTCTGTTTAAATGCAATTATACACAAAAGCTTCTCTTTTCATAACTTCCCTATTATGATCAACCATTATTCTTGTTTCCTGGTCTTGCAACCTAAGCTGCCATGCTTGACTCTTCACTCCTTTTCATCCATTCATGTGCAAAGAGGACTCAAATCCTAATGCAATGTCTCCCAAAAATATCCCCTTCTCTCCTTGGGCAATGTTACCACCCTGGAAGAGATCCATGCCTCTTTACAAATTGATTATTTCTATAATCTCTAGTGGGTCTTGCTCATTAAAGAAAATATTCTCTAAAGTCTCTTAGGAGGGCAAATTTGAATTATGCCCATGTTAAGAAGCCATCTTTTCCTTATGTGCCTGCCCTACAAAGTCCAGTTCTCTCTTTTTATGCATCAAGAATGGGCCCAGAAAAAGAAAAAAGCCTACAATAACTGGTTCCTCTTTTATAATAGGAATTAACAATGTCTCTCTTTCATGAATTGAACCAAGGTTGCCCCTCATTTCCTCATTCTGTCCATCAATGTAGAATCACATTCTTCATGCTGCATGTAGCATAGTTGTAACCCTCCTCTTCCATCTTAGTTATTACTAGAAGTATCCAAATGTAAATTGGGCACCCTGAGAGGTGGTGGAGTTCCTCATTGGAATTCTACAAGTAGCGACTGGAAGACAGTTCATTGGATCTGGTATAGTTGGGTTGAATATCGGTTGGATTAGATGGCCACTGAGGTCTTTCTAAACTATACGGTTCTATGATGCTTTAGTTAAGTAAATGAAGAAAGCTCTGCTTTGAGAGGCAGCAGTTGAACTGAGCCTTATGTTATCCAAGAGGGTGTAATAAGCTGTAGGGATACAAAGAAAGAAACTAAGAAAAACAGACTAGAAACCAACATTCCTAATATTCTCCTAGTCCATTTATAGGGGCTTCTGCTAAAACTCAGCAGAATGAAAGCTAACATAGGGTGCTACATTAAAAAATGTGTCCCATCTCTGGAGTGTGAAAGCTAATTTTATAATATTATTTACCTAATCACCACCTTGTCAGAAATTCTAAGTCTTTTGTGAGTTAGTAAGCAGAAACATAGTTTCTAAATGGAATATTTAGTTTTAAAGGTTTATTGCTTCTGTTGCCTGTCTTTGGTTGTTTTATTCATTCCTTTGATAACCATTAATTAACTGCTTATGATGTGTAAAACACTGTTGTGGTCACAACTAAGGTTCCAAAAGCTGTTTGAACATAAACCCTCTATATATGGAATTTGAAATCTATATAGCATGGTGTCACATGAATTAAATTTGGGGTTGAATTCTGTTGTTTCTTTGGTAAGCAGAACTCCCTTTACCATTGAAAATAGCTGTGAACTCTGTGACTCAGAGTCTTAGAGAGTTCTGTGGACCACTGACAGGTTAGAGAGCTAGTATCAATCTTAGGAATCAAAATTCACTTAACTTCTTGTATGTTTTCATAAAGGATCCAGAAGGTCCATTAGTTCTAGAATTAATCCCTTAATCAAGATAATCAGGGGGCAGCTAGGTGGTGCAGTGGATAGAGCACCGGCCCTGGAGTCAGGAGTACCCAAGTTCAAATCCAGTCTCAGACACTTAATAATTAACTAGCTGTGTGGCCTTGGGCAAGACACAACCCCAATCCCTTGAAAAAAACCTTAAAAAAAAGAGATAATCAGGTCAATAAAAAAGTTCAAATCTTAACACAATTGTTAACCCTTTTGGAAAAGGCATATAGATATGCCTTCCTACTTCAATCTCTCATAGCACAGAGAACATTTCCTAGAACCTTGCAATGATCTTTTTTTTTAATAGTTATTTGTGTTACATTACATTATCAGAACTTTGCATGCCCAGACAGGATCACTGGATTTAAAGAGGGAAAGAACCAAAACAATGCTGTATGCAATAACAGTGATTTTGGTACTTTAGTAACTTTGAGTGAATAAGTCATTTTGACTATTTCAAATAACCAACAACCAAAAAGGACATATAAAAAAGACACTGTGTACAGAGAAAGAAGTAATTAATATGTATAGAATGGTGTATATGTTTATGTATATATTTAATGGCAGAGTGGGGAGGGAGGGGAAAGGACAAAAATAAAAGAAAGTTACATGAAAACATTATTATATATTCAAAAAGTTGTATATATTAGATTTGTAACTTGATATACAATCTTTTTTTTCTATTCTACTGTAATGGAAATGCTTTTTTATTTCTTAAATTTAGAATAAATAAATAAAAAAGAAAAGAAAGATATTAGAGGTTAACCAATTCATTTTTCAGACAAGTGAATTCGTGGAAGCTCTTTGTCTTCTCCAATGATAACTAGGTAACGCAATCCCTATGAGAGGAAGAATTCCAATGAATGTTCACATCTCCCTCTCAGCCTAATGTCCTTAATTAATAAATGTTTCTTGAATGTGATGCTGGATTTATTATGCCTTCTTTTTTTGCTTTTTTTGTATTAGATAGTTTTCTTCGCTTCCTGTTTTTAGGTGATTTCACTAAAATTATCAATTTACAACCTCCGTAGTCCCAAAGCAATGAAATACAAACCATAAAATTAAAAAAAAAGTGATTATTTCACAATGTGTTAAGTGACATTGAGAAAGGAACAAATTATTTTGTCATCATCATTTGCACTACCACCCCCTTCTGTGGAAATATAATAGCTAATAAATGTTTGCTGTGTTGCTCGATCTCTCAAACATTTCTTTCTCTATACCTGTTCATCCACACTTGCCTTATGACACTCACCAACTTGTACATAAGTCTGACTCATTGACAGGAGAAGAAACTATACATAACACTCACAACTTTAGTCTTTTTTTTTCAGGCCAAAGAAATTAAATGATGTGTGAATGGGTATACCCAACAAGAGGCATGGGTTGCAGAAGGACCAGATGGAGGCCTCTTGGGGACTCTTCAGAATTCACTATTCTCAGTTATGACATCCACTGCAATGAAATGTGCTGATCTATGTCCTAGCATTTCATTACCTTTCACCAAAGTTTACTGGTACTCCTGGACTGTCTGTTCCCCATCTCTCCACCTCCTTCCCAACTCAGACATATGATATTCTGAAACATTGCAACTTGGAACCATGTGTCCACCCTAGTTGAGGTTAAGAGCTCTGCTCTGGAATGGTCACACAGAATAACTAACCTAACCTGAGGTAGTTCCTAGTATATGTGCCTAAGGAATAATGATCTGCTTTATTCCTCTCCTGGGATTTTGATCTGTCTTTGCCTTGTAGGGTGTTTTTGACATCCTTGGTTGAGTTTCAGTTTGATTAAGAAACCTGAAAGATTTTATTTAAATTTCAAGAACCTCAAGAAATCAAAGGCAGGGTATACATATGGGGAGAGAGCTAGAACAATTTATCTTAAATAGCAATTACATAAATAAGTTATCTACATTCTCCCAAGAGAATATAAGTTCTTTGATTTTAGTTTTTTAACTTTTGAGCTCATTTTTTTATAATTTTAAAATTCAAAATTCAGCAAAAGGTCCTGGATCCTAAGAAACATTTATACAATGCTTGTTGATGGAATGCTGGATCCAAGATGACAGCAATTTTTTAATTGACAAATCTCCTCATTTCCCATCCTTCTTGATTTATTTGCTGTTTAAGACTGTCATTCACCTTCTTGTTCCCCTATACTCCCTTCTCTCTAGATTTTTAATGTTACTGCTCTTTTGAGGTTGTCCTGCTACTAAAATGACCCCTTCTTCTCAGCCCCATTTGATGATCTTCATCTGGTTTGAAGTCATGACCACAATTTGTGAATTGTACCCTTGTCATTTTTCTTTCCTCTTTTTATCTTATAACACATGGTGACCTAATCAGTCACTATGGATTTAGTTATTATCTTTATTCAGATCATTTTCACATCTATCAATTCAGTCTGACCTCTCTTCTTACTTTCAGTTTTGAATTGCTAACTACCTATTGTTCATTTCAAACTAGATATCCCATAGAAATCTTAAACTCCACAGAATCCAAAGCAGATTTCATTCTCTGCCTCCCTAAACCCTCCCTTCCAAACTTACCTACTGATTTCAAGTGCATCATTATTCTCCCAGTCACCCAGGGTTACCAGATAGGTTGTGATTCCTCAATCCTTGATTCATCTTCAGCTCCCTCCATATATGTAATATGTTGCTGAATTTTCTTGTTTCTACCCTCACATATGTCATATATGCTCCCTGTTATCTATGTGACACAGTCAATACCCTGTTATAGTTCTTCATCATTTCATGCCTAGATTATTTCAATAGGTCTCCTAGCCTCAATTTTTTTCCCATTCTAGGGTATTTTAGGGTTAAAGCAATCTTCCTAAAGCATAGGGTTAACCATGTTTCACCTCAAATCTGCAAACTCTCAATAATTTTGTTAAGAATAAAAGATTGTAATCCTCTTTATTACTTTAAAAAACTTTCACAATTTGAGTCCTAACAACTTTCTCAATTTTATTTCACCTTAAAACCCTCTTTGTACTCTACAATCCACTAACACTTGTCTTACTGTTATTCATGCATTATACTGTATCTCCTGAAATCATGTTTCTTTAATGGCCATTCCCCATATATGAAATGTATTCCTCCCTTTCCTCTGCCTCTGACTTTCTCGTCTTCATTCAAGATTCAGTTTAAATTCTGTCTTGTACCGGAGGTCTTTCCTTGTCTTCCTCTCTCATGTCCCACATTGATTTTATTTGATATGCTTGCAAGCTGTCTCCCTTTTATAATGTGAACTCTTTGATGGAGGGGTCATATTTACTTTTCTTTTTAGGTCCAGTGCAATATATGTAATAAATGCCTATTGTCTTGACATGACTTGACTAACAATTAAATTGTTATCTATCATATTTGTAATAATAAAGGAGTTATTTCTAGTAGGTAATGGATCTGAAAGAAAGAAATAATTTCAAGAGACTGGGAATATTTATCTTGGAGAAGATATCACTCAAAGAGAATATGATGGTTACTTTGGAATAGTTGCCATTTTAAAGAGACATTATTAATAATATTAAGCATTTTTATAGTACTCAATTTGTTCAGATATCATATCATGTTTTATAATGATTATTTCATTTGATTTGCACAACAACCCAGGACACAACTCAATTCCCAACAACCCCAAAACCTATTAATAACCCCACCTCACAATTAGGGAAATAGAGGTTAAATTCCTTGCTCAAATTCACACAGCGGCTAAATACTTGAAGCTAGATTAGAATTCAGAATCTTCCTGACTCCAGATTTAGCACTTTATCCTTTAGATTTGTTCATTTTAATCTCAAAATTAAACTCAGATTTATGAGTAGAAGTTCCAAGAGGAAAACTTGGGCTCTCTGTAAAAGGAATTTCCTGGAGTGGAATGGGTTTCAGCCTATGGGCTTAACTGTTTTCTTTGTTCCAAGGGAAAATTCACAGGATGCCAAGGGTTTTCCAGCATATTAGGAAATGATTGCGATGTAAAAATAAGAGCTATCACTAAAGTTTAATTTTTAAATGGTGTTAAATTGAGGAAAAACATTACCAACATCAACCCAAATTCCAGATATCTTGGTTCTTGAAAATTGTTTTGACTAGTGAGTATGATGCTAGCAATTAGTAATCATTATTCAATAAACATTTGTTAAATGTCCACTATTTGCATGTGCTAGACATTGATATTATACCTCTGCATCAATTTCCTTACCCAGTTTTCAACCATTCCAGACCATATTCTATCCAATTTTAAAACAGCTGCTCCAAAGCTAGTATGGTCACAGCATGTCTGCCAGTTCAAACAATATTATCAGTAAGATGAACTTCAGTGTTTGCTCTCTCACTCTTTGATGATAAGCCACACAGACAATCCTCTTGGAGTAGGGAAAAGATGTCATGGGATAAACCTACATCACTTAGAAATAATCATGCTATGAATTCAGACATTGCTTCTCCAAAATAAACATTCACACCCTTAAATCAATTTAAACTGTTCAAAATATAGAACTTTTGCCTTTTGTTGAAAGAATCTTGAATTATGGGTCAAATCAATAAGCATTTGTTAAAATATTTACTGTGGGTCAGCACCTGAGCTAGATATTAAGGGTACAAAGACAAAAGTGAAATGACCCCTTCCTCAAGGTGCTTATCTTCTGATATGTGATGTAACATATAATCATCTAGATCTACTAAGTGAAGCAAAGGAGATGAGTATTTTTCAATGTACTACTAGTGTGTTCTCTAGGTTGGGCACAGTGCTAAGGTCTTTGCAAAAATTTCATGCAATCCTCTCAACAGTCCTGTGAGTATATAGCTATTATTATCAATTTTACATTTTGGTAATTATTTGAAAATAAAAAGAGGACTAAGAAATCTGATGAGATGTGGAAGAAAACTGGGTGGAGGAGAAGAAATCTATTTATCATGGCCAAGAAACTCAAATGAGAAATGTGAGAATAACAGTTTCTAAGATTAAAAATAACATCATCCTTGACTATGATTTCCTAGTTCCCCTTGCTAATATAGACATGACCACGGAAGGAAAGAAAGAGAACTTTCTGGACAATGAGAGAGTCAACATGGGTTAGAATAAATCTAAGATAGAGGTGAAATATATCATAATAATAATAATAATAAACAATAATAGGCTATCAGCCCCTAGAAATCTATCTCATCTAAATAAAAGTGTAGCAAAGAGATCAATAAAGAGTCACTAACCTAGTCTTTAATAATGCATTCAATCTCTAACATGATTATTATTACTATTATTATTAATGTTGTTTCAAATCCAGAAATTTGTTAAATCACTGCCATTTAAAAAAATGCATTTTTCCATAGCAGACTCAAAGTTTACATTTTTTGGTGGAGGAAATTCTATAAGCTGATTTCATTGAACTAATTAATATGTATTATGAATGGATTGGGCCTAGAAGGAGTCAGAAATAGGGAAGAAGTTGTACTTTAGCCAAACCACTATCCCATGGAGGTTTCCCCATCAAGAAATTTCACTTTATAGCAGAAGGACAAATGGGGAGTAAAGCAGACTGGATTTTAATTTCAGACTATAGCATGGAGACATGTGGAATAGTTTGTGATGTGTGCCTTCATTTTGATGAGCTCCAGTAATTTATTTGGCATTTCATGTGGGGCATTTCAGTATTCAAAATTGACTTTGTATTGAAGCATTTTTATGTGAGTGACACCCTTTCCGGGACATTCATTCTGCAATATTTAATTAGTGCATCCTCGTGGCACTTAAAACACCATCCAAATAGGTGTTTTTATTGGTAGTTTCCACAAAAGAGGAACAAAAATAAACACTAGTCTCATTTCCATCGTATTATCAAGAGACCTGGTTGCAGACAAGTATCTACTGAAATCATAAGCCAGAAATACACCTCAACTTCCATTCAACATCCTAGAAATTCCATCCTTAATATATTTGTAAACACATTGTCATAAAATCAAACTCTTTGCTTGATGTTGATGCCACATCACTTGACAATTGTGTAGGGGACCTGAATCTAGGAAATGTAATTTCCCTGTTGCTTACCTTGTAAAAAACTCTATTTTTAATATCAACTGGATATGAACTGGAATGACTGTGACACCTTCATCTCAAATGCACCTGAATATAGCTTTATTTTGAAAAGTTTTCCTGGTAAATGAACATAGACATAATTCAAAAAAATCAGACTGGGGAAGATGGATGCCAAAGAGTTTCTTTTCAGGTTATGATATTGATGATTTTGAATAAGTAATTTTGCAGTATGCAGAATATAGGAATAATGACCAAAATGCATCTCTCCCCACAGTCTGAATAAGAAAAATTGTATGCACATGTATATATATATATATATATATATATATATGCATACATTTATATATATGTGAGTATGTATATGCATATATATTTATATAAATATCTATACCATGAACTGAATTTCATGAGTTCATCCCCTTCCTTCTTTTCTTCCTCACATACTCCCCTCCTTCCTTTCTCCTTTCTCTCTTTGCTTTGTCTCTTCCTTCCTTCTACCCTTTTATCTCATCTTCCCCGTTTCCTCCTCTTATTCTTTTCTTCCTTTTGTTCTATTATTTCCAATTTATCCTATATATACCTACTCTACACATAGCTCTTTGCCTGTTGCCTTCACATTAAACTATTAATTCCTTCAGAGAAGAGATGTCCCTTCCCTTTCTTTATATTCTCGATGCTTAGCACCAAATAAATAGTGGGACTGATTAACTTCCTTCCATTCCTCTTCTTCCTTTTCCTTGACCTCATTTTTTTTCTACCCCATATCTTTCTCCATTATTAACTTTTATCCCTCTGCTTCTGTATTTCCTTTTATTGTCAACAATTAATTTTAATGTTAATGTACAAGGCAAAAGTGTATATGCCTATGAAATTATCAATCTCATAATCTAAAGCATTCTATTTGCTGTATTTTGCCACCATTTTTAGGTGATGCAAAATGGATCCAAAATGGACTTTTTCCTTCTTTTCCTTTAAAGTTACAGGGAGAAATACACACACACACACACACACACACACACACACACACAAACACACACGCAAAGTACATATAATCTTCAGTATAAAAAAAGATAATTGACTCCAACCTGTCAACAGCAAAAGCACTTGCCTCCTGAGTATTTATATTTCTTTTATTATGTTGTGGATTTGGATTTAGAAATGTCCTTCTTGCAAAGCTTCATTATTCTAATGCATCTTAGAAACCACTGATGTACCACAGAGCAGCAACAGTTTACCTAGTGCTTTATTAAAATTAAATTGAAAACATCTTTGCTCTTAATGATGAACATCTCCAGTGTTAATAGTCACCAACAGACATTTATTTTCTCTCTGCACAGGGTCTAATTCCATTATAATAATAAGTTCAAACCCTCAAATGACCATCACTCATTCTTTATTGACTAGTATTCAACCAACATTTACTAAGCACAAGAAGCATGTTGGGGACGATTTATACAGCATGATCTTGGTCCTCAGGGAGCTTATAGTCTATTACAATAAGTTTAAACATGTGCATGGTGCACTAGAAATAATTTTATATAGTCAAACACATCCCATGAAGAATAAGAGTAATCTCATGGAATAATGAGACCTATCCCTAAATTAATAGGGTATATTCTAATCTAACCTCTACTGATATGAAACATATTTTATGAAAGGAATCATAGAGTGGTAAGAGGTGGCAGGTCACATAATCAGAAAGACCTGAATTTAACATTTTTGTTCTGATAGATTCTAGCTGTGTGACTTTCGATTTTCATTCAATCACTACTGTGTCTAATCTGTGACAATGAAGGAAATTCTACATTGTGGTTTCTTAATCTGATAAAATTATGGGTCTGAACTCCTTCTACTCCCTCTCACAGACATACACACACAAACAAAAAAAAATGTTTTAGAATCCTATATTGCACTTATGACGAATCATCACATAAACTATTAAAACTGAAAGAAAATGCAAGATATCATCTGACTAACTTTTAGATATGAGGATACTGTAGCTCAGAGAAATTAAAATATTTTCTTCAAGACACAATAGAGTATCAAATGTAGAACTTTGAAGCCAGATTCTTGGATCTCCAAATCTTGAATCAATCTTTTTATGATATAACTAGACAGCTAAGTGATAGAGTAGACCTAGAATTAGGAAGAGCTAACCTCAAACCCGGACTCAGATACTTATGATTGGAAAGATCACTTAACCCTGTTCTGCCTGGATTTCCTGAATTGTAAAATGAAGTTGATGATAATAATAGCATGCACCTTTTAGAAAAGGAACATAATAAATATTCACTCCTTTCCTTCCATGGCACAATATTGTGAGGAAGAAAATCTAAAAGAGTTTACTACCAGATGAAGGATTATTTGAAGCTCATAGATATGATATGAGAGATAGCAGATTAATTCATTGTCAGGGTAGGATAAATCTGAATATGGAGATAATGTTGAAGCAGATATGATGGGTTGAACCAAGAAAATACAGCTCCGCTTCCTAATGGAATGTCAATTAAGCAAAGACAAAACATCTTCTCTTTTCATTTTGACATTTAAAAATAACCCTGATCTACTGACAGATATGAAAATAGGTGATTTAAAAAAAGAAAATTCTTAGAAAGTTAGATTTGCTCTTTCTGCCTTTTATTCATGGATGTTTATACAGATCTTGACATATGGTTGTTTCTTAAGGTTAGGACATTCAAACTAACATTGCCACAACTGTTCAATTCCTTGAACCACACTCCTGATTTGCATTGTTAAGGTTTTGTCCATCTTACCCTTTCAGAACATGTGTAACAAAACCAAGCAGAGGTACCTGTATAGAGTGATTGTCAACTGCTGCCCATTGATACTTGTTCAAGCATTATAATTATTTAATTGGTCATTTCTATCTCCATATCCCATTAACTTCTGGGGTTTCAAGACTTTAACATATCCAAGGAAATCAACAAGAGCTGCTAAGTGCCTTATGCAAGAGTTCATCCCACCATCAATAGAGATGATTTAAATCCATCTTTAAAAAGGGAATATGGCAATGTTCAGCTCTGATGGGATTCCACTAGATTCATCTGTTTTGCATTGAAAAAATAAAGAAAAAAGTTCCCTTCCCCCTGATTAGCTGACACACAAAGAAACTAAACATCTCTGATTTCAGATTCTCAAAAGGCCAATTTTCCACTTATTTCCTGTAAATATGACAAATATATGTTTTTAAATTGTTAGTGACTTCTCTAACAGAAGACCCTTGGAGAGTTGGTTTTTTCTCATAAAAATTTGCATTATATTAACAAATAAGTCTAGGAAAATATTCATCCTATATACCATTGCCAACAGAATTTGTAGGGTCCATGGCAATTGGCTCATTATGAATATTCAGCTTCTGTTTCAAATAAAATGGCATTAGATTTTAATTATTGCTTTTATAGACTTAAATCTTGTCTCCTAACTCCAGATTTAAAAGAACATGCTTTTTATTGAGCTATGATTATTGTATTATTACTATTATTACTATTATTATCAACTCATGCACTGAATACTCAATAGGGATTTTGGTAGACTAAATTGCAGACACTTGCCATTCTTAAGAATAAAAAAATGGAGTTGTTGCCATTTAACTTTTCTGCAGTAAAATTACTAAATGTTTTCTCTCATCTTCGGTAACTCTGGCTTCTTTGTATTGTCTAAGATCAGCACAGTTTATAAATGACTATAGGCATTTCTCAACCTTGGATGAAAAAAGATTCCATCTGTTGCTTAAATATTATTGAAATTTCAGGTGTCAGGCTCAGATTTCTCACTTCAGTCAATTTGTATAGTGCTCATTGTATTTATTTTTTTTTCAAGGCAAAAGAAACAAAAACCTTTCTCTTAAATGTTTGGAAACTCTCATTGACAGCTTTAATGTTTTGTGGAAAATTTTTGTTTCATCAAAAGCCCTTGTCAAATGACATTCTATCAGGTATTTGATTTATTGAAAACATATGTAGTTTCTGTTTCTAGAATAACATAGTTCAAGACATTCATTCAGTGAATATTTATTAATGGATCTTTTAATTGAAAGACTCTTTGCTAGATGCTAGAGATATAAAAATAAAACAAAACATACAAGTAGTCCCTGCCCTTAAAGTGCTTACTTTCTCCTAAAAGAAGAAAGAACTAGAACAATTTAGTGTAATTCAAATAAATAAGCATGTGATAAATACATGCAAAGCAATGGGTATTCAAAGGGGGAAAAAGTTGCTTCCCTAAAGGAGTTTAAATCTATTGGGTAAAAACTAGAAAACAATTAAATTGAGAGAGAGAGAGAGAGAGAGAGAGCAGACACACCCTTCTCATACATTCTATCAGAGAGCATGTGTTGGTACAAGACTGTTATGATAAATCATATTTCTCTAATGCTTAAAACTTTGCAGAGTCCTTCCCCCAAGCCATACCCATGAGGTAGGTTTGACTATTATTATTATTATTAATTATTATTATTATTTATTATTCTCATCTTACATATGATGAAACTAGGGTCCAAGGATATTAAATGACTGGCTGTCAATCATACAGCTGTCTTTCACACTGTATTCAATACTATATTTGGGGTTAGTTAGTCATTTACATAATACTGTTCAACTCAAAGGTCACCTATACTCACAAGCCCCTATTTTTTCTCTGTAGACATCTTTTTTAAAAAATAATTTTTATGTCTATTTTTTATTAAATTATTTTTGAATCTAAAAAGCTTTCCCCTAATCTCACTTCCCTACCCCCAACAGAAGTAAGTCTATTATTCTTTACATTGTTTCCATGCTATACATTGATCCAAATTATATGTGTTGAGAGAGAAATCATATCCTTAAGGCAAATATATGCATATATATGAGGTAGAAAAATTACACAATAAAATAACTTTTTTAAAAATTAAAGGCAATAGTCTTTGGTCTTTGTTCAAACTGCCCAATTCTTTTTCTGGATAAAGATGGTATTCTCCATCGCAGATACCCAAAATTGTCCCTGATTGCTGCACTAATGGAATGAGCACTTTCATTAACATTGATCATCAACCCTTTGTTGCTGCTTTGGTGTATAATGTTCTTTTGGTTCTGCTCACCTTGCTCAGCAGGAATGCATGCAAATCCTTCCAGGCTTCTCTGAATTCCCATCCATCCTAGTTTCTAATAGAACCATAGTGTTCCATAATGTCCATCTACCACAATTTGTTCAGACATTCCCTAATTGATGATTTGAATATCCCTTCCAGCATTGATCATTAG